>NC_056751.1:643176131-643196131 GCF_019279795.1 Protopterus annectens | reverse complement strand
CCTAGTCCTTTGTTTTATTTTGGATGTAATATTATCATGAGTAACTGTTAATCACACCATAATAACTTTGAAGGAGAATATACTCAAAGGTGCACAGCCAAGAGGTAGTCAGACATGGGAGAAAAAATATATAGTTCAGCAAAGTTAGCCAGAAGTAATTGTTTAACAGTTAGAAGTAATACCAAATTTGAGATCTTTCAGTGGGAACCATTGAGTACAGACTGCATTTGAACAGCTAGAAGCCATACATGACAATAAATAATTAACTAACTAACAAATTAACTAATGGCTTGGAAATATAAAAACTTTTAAAAAATAAATAAATAATCTGGTCCTCATATTAACTAACAAATTAACTAATGGCTTGGAAATAAAAAAAACGTTAAAAAATAAATAAATAATCTGGTCTCATAGTAACTAAAAAAGTATTAGCAAACTTTTGGTTTAAGCTTTGCCGTACCCTTTTTAGTTAATATGAGACTAGATTAAATGTTCACATCTCCAAGCCAAATCATTACTTATTCCCTGAGACAGAAGGAAAACTAAAACAATGAGTAAAATGGTCACACAGAAAAAACAATCAGTAAAAACTAAAAGAAAATTCTAGCCAAGCTAGAATTTCCACTGTGTGATTCCTCAAACCTCTTGCATTAGAGGCACGAGGGAAATATATGCAAATGAACCTTAAGAACATCAGGTGTTTCAGCTATATGGCAATTCTGAATGCCCCTAACTTTTTCATTTTTAAGTCATTTAATGGACAAATTCAATAAAGCCATATCCCACTAGCTGTGGACATGCATGTTTTGGCCTTGTTATGGCCTCATCATCCCAGCACAAGAAGACTGACTGAGCATTAGAAGTTAAGGGTTGTTATACCCAGCTGGTGTCCATTTCCTTTAGGGTGTCTGCAAAATATCCCAACTAACAAACTAAAATAGTGACTAAAAAGGTCACAAATAAAGAAACAATATTCCAACTAACTAAAACAATGACTAAAAAGGTCACAAAAAAAGAAATAATATCCCAACTGACAAACTAAAACAATGACTAAAAAGGTCGCAAAGAAAAAAAAATCAGTAAAAAACATCAGGTGTGTGTGTGTGTGTGTGTGTGTGTGTGTGTGTGTGTGTGTGTGTGTGTGTGTGTGTGTGTCCGATGGGGAAATGATTGCCTTTTACCTTTGTCATTGGCTCTATTTTCAGTAACCCATCTCAGCAAAAACTTCTCAGATGTTGGCTGGAGAATGATTTAGACTCTTCTGTAAAAAGCCTTATTTCCAAATAAGAATGGTCTTATAATGCAGATGCATCTTATTTTGATGAAGTGTGCTACAAGTATCTGTTGGTCCTGGTGTCCGTATGTCTGCCCATATTTATATTATTAAATTAGAATGCATTACATTACTGGCTGTGTATATTTATTATTTCCTGTCTTGACACAGAAGTCCTGTGATGTTGTTTTTGCTTTTATATGTCACGAATATGATATCTAAACAAAAATGTTACTGCTTTTCGCATCTTATGATGAAAATTTGCACACAACAATTGCTAGACCATGTTTGATTAGTTGCTGTTTAGATACTTATCTTTAATTACAATATTTTAAATAACTTCCTATTATTTATCAGGGTCAGCTGCTGAAGGCCAAACTAATTTTCCAGAACTCCCAGAGGCAGCCGCACACGAGGATGAAAGCCTTCTTCAATCTTAACAATTGTAGTTAATTGCCAGTAATTAAATGTGTTTATTATACTGGCAAATTTCTTAATTTCTTTTTAGGTCTTCACAGTTCATTCCTTCTGTTAACAGAAACGATAAGGTTAATATTGCAATTACTATTGAATCCATCTCATAAGTTAAGATTACAGTTCTGTACTTTCTAACAAGTTCTGATGTGAGGCTAAATAAAATGATTTATGTACATCATGTTTCTTTGTTTTTTTTTTTACATTAAACTTAGATAATAACTAATTGCAATTAAAGAACTCTCTCTCACTGGACCAACCATACCAGTATATATAACTGAAAGGTGAATACATAGCTAGTTGGTAACTTCACAAGTAAAGTTTAAGGGAACTGTCACAGTTTTTAATTGTAGAACACCAAGACATTTTTTGTAATGTGTAATATCACATAACTAAAAACAAGAAATATGGTTGAAACCAACAGTGATGCTGATAGCAACTTAAATAAATATTTTTTATAAAAATTGTGTTATTAGAATCACTTGTGTTTCATCAGTATTTCTTGTTTTTAGTTTGTCTTTGTTACAGGTGCTATTTTATTGGATCTTCTTGTTTTTTAATACCTCATAATGGCTAAATACATCACTTATGTTTGTATTTTTGCAAATCACTCATTTAAATTTTAAGTACTTTCGTAATTCAAGAAAATGATTAACATATACAAAATCCAAATATAAGGCCAAGCAACATACATATCATAACATACCCTCTCAATCAAATTGCCAGCCTTAGAATCATTGACTAATCCTGATCTTCATAAACATTAAGTTTGGGATTTCCCTATGAAAGTGGTATAGAAACCTTCGCAGATTTAGAACATCAGCTTTGAAGACTCTCAGGCCTACTGAAGCTAAGTAAGAGCAGATATGCATTCCTGGGTGACATATTCTGATCAGGGTATTGGGAAAGACAGAATCAAGGCTCTATAAGACATTGTTTTTTTGATAAATTAAGGTTAAATGATGACCCACTTTACTCTCCTGGTATATGGAGTTGTGATTCGATATAGTTTATTAGTTTTTCTAGGATCTGTGCATTGTTATGCCTGCTGATAAATATCTGTAGTCAATTCCACTATAATTTTTTCTTTTTTATTGAATGCATTTGCTGTTGTTTTCTTTCTCAAAATAAAAGGTGTTCAACAATTGTGTGACAGATGTGTTATATAATGGGTCTTAAAAGAAGTATTTATACATTGCATTTATTGTATTTTATATGTCACCTGGAGCAACCAAATATGACTGTCTGTCCTTTAAAAAAGAACTTGTTTTCTCACACTTATGTGATTTACGTTCTTCACCATCATGCATGATTCCTATATATCTCTTTTTTATATCGCATATTGTAGTTTTCTGTAACATATGGCACAACGGTTAGCAATGCCGCCTCACAGCAAGAAGTTCTTCAGCTTGATTCTCAGCTGGAGTGGCTTCTATGTGGAGTCTGCATATCCTCCCTGCAGCTGTGTAAGCCTTAAAGACATCCAGGTAGGTGTGTGTGTGTGTGGGTGTGCTGGGCTGGCAACTTGACACCGTAAAAACCTCACTGCCAGTCAACCTGTAGACCAGAGATACGCTGTGGCGACTCCTAATCACGAAAAGCCAAAAGACATTGCTTCACCATCATGTATTTAAATGCAGATGGGATCTCTTGATGTGAAATATATGTGGCAGAAAAGCTGAAGAGGCTGCAGGAATGGAGTCAAGTATGACAGGTGTAGATGTCAAAGTTATTGGGCAGGTTAGGATATGGTGTCTTTCCTCCTAGGCACTGTGAAGATGCAAGCTGTAGCATTCTGTGCTACCATACACAGGGTTCCAGTAATACGTAAATAAACAGACAAATAAATCAACAGACACCAGAAAAACAATTAAATGAAATTTAACAGGTTGTCGGTTTGCCAGATAAAATGTGAATTCTTTAAAGTAAACTCTTAGATAATTTCCTTTGACACAGTTTGTACTTTTTTGACATTGGAGATATTTAATAAATTGTAGGTTTATAGGCGGAGTTGAGAATACACTTGTATTGCTGTCACAGCAAAATACCAGAACACACAGGCACGGGCAGTAGTAAATTAAATATTTTTAGCACGCGGCTGTGTGTTCTAGTGTTTTGCTATGATTTCTGGAATTTATCAATTACTGTTGTGCTCTACAATGGATTTATCCATGTACTGTGCTTGTTTTTCTACATTAGTTGTATTGCTGTAACATGAAAGTGCTCATTTGTATCAGTACAGCTTAAGTTTCACTGCAAAAGGTGTTATGGCTCTGAGGCTGTAAGCATATGTTGTGCTCCTCTAGAAAAAAAAATTTGCGTCCTCGCTCTCCCTATATATATATATATATATATATATATATATATATATATATATACGTATATGTGTGTGTGTGTGTGTGTGTGTGTGTGTGTGTGTGTGTATGTATAGATATATATTATGGTGCTTGAAGCATCATGCAATATAAATATGCTCACACCACACATAAATAAGATAATGTAGTACAAGAAAAGAAATTAGAAAATTAAAATAATAGCTGTATAAATATTGTAAAACAGTAAACTAATTTTAAACTACAGATATGAGTATGTTTTTTTCATGGATCTGGAATTTAACTGGGGCTATAAATGGGTTGGAATACTAAGTGTAGTTTAAGAACCACAATAGTTCTTATTTAATGATCATTTATGTAATGATTTATTTATTATCATTGCCCTCTCTAATGACCTGGAACACAGGGGTTCAGTTAATTTTTACCGTCCTGGTTAACTCATGCTTGTAATGATGTTTCGGCAGCACAACTCTAAGACCATTATAGTTCAAAGACCAGTCAATCACTTCCAGATAAGGAATGCACAGATGATTCCACATAACTGCTCACTGTGAGTATCATGCTCTGTTCCTTCTTCCTCACATATCAACAGTACGTGTCATATGCTTTGTGACGCACATAGATCATTCCATGTAACCGCTTAGTGTATCCTGCTATGTTCCTTCTTCCTCACATATCACCAGTACTTGTCATATGCTATCTGAAGCACACAGATCATTCAATTTAACTACTTAGTGTAGCATGCTATGCTCCTTCTTCCTCACATACTGTGTCACCAGTACGTGTCATATGCTTTGGGAAGCACACAGATCATTCCATATAACTGCTTAGTGTATTATGCTATATTCTTCCTCACATATCACCAGTACATCATATGCTTTGTGAAGCACAAAGATCATTACATATAATTGCTTAGTGTATTATGCTATGATTCTTTTTCCTCATATATCACCAGTATGTTTCATATGCTTTGTGAAGCACATAGATCATTCCATTTAACTACTTAGTATATCATGCTATGTTCCTTCTTCCTCACATAACACCAGTACATGTCATATGCTTTGTATAGCACATATATCATTCCATTTAACTACTTATTGTATCATGCTATGTTCCTTCTTCCTCACATACTGTGTCACTAGTACATGTCATATGCTTTGTGAAGCACACAGCTCATTCCATTTAACTACTTAGTGTATCATGCTTTGTTCCTTCTTCCTAACATATCACCAGTACATGTCATATGCTTTGTCAAGCACATAGATCATTCCATTTAACTTAGTGTATCATGCTATGTTTCTTCTTCCGCACATATCACCAGTACATGCCATATGCTTTGTGAAGCACATCATCATTCCATATAACTGCTTAGTGTATCATGCTATGTTCCTTCTTCCTTACATGCTGCGTCACCAGGACATATCATATGCTTTGTGAAGCACATAAATCATTCCATTTAACTGCTTAGTGTATTATGCTATGTTCCTTCTTCCTCATATATCACCAGTATGTGTCATAATGCTTTGTGAAGCACATAGATCATTCCATTTAACTACTTAGTATATCATGCTATGTTCCTTCTTCCTCACATATCATCTGTATTTGTCATATGCTTTCTGAAGCGCATAGATCATGCCATTTAACTACTTCATGTATCATGCTATGTTCCTTCTTCCTCATATATCACCATTGTGTCATATGCTTTGTAAAGCACATAGATCATTCCATTTAACTACTTAGTGTATCATGCTATGTTCCTTCTTCCTCACATACTATGTCACCAGTACATGTCAGATGCTTTGTGAAGCACACAAATCATTCCATTTAACTACTTAGTGTATCATGCTATGTTCCTTCTTCCTCACATATCACCAGTATGTGTCATATGCTTTGTGTACTACATAGATCGTTCCATTTAACTTAGTGTATCATGCTATGTTCCTTCTTCCTCATATATCACCAGTACGTGTCATATGCTTTGTGAAGCAAATAGATCATTCCATATAACTGCTTAGTGTATCCGGCTATGTTCCTTCTTCCTCACATACTGTGTCACCAGTACATGTCGTATGCTTTGTGAAGCACATAAATCATTCCATTTAACTGCTTAGTGTATCATTCTATTTTCCTTCTTCCTCACCTATCACCAGTATGTGTCATATGCTTTGTGAAGCACATAGATCATTCCATATAACTGCTTAGTGTATCATGCTATGTTCCTTCTTCCTCGCATACTGTGTCACCAGTATGTGTCATATGCCTTGTAAAGCACATAGATCATTCCATTTAACTACTTAGTGTATCATGCTATGTACCTTCTTCCTCACATACTGTGTTACCAGTACATGTCATATACTTTGTGAAGCACACAGATCATTCCATTTAACTACTTAGTGTATCATGCTATGTTCCTTCTTCCTCACATACTGTGTCACCAGTATGTATCATATGCTTTGTGAAGCACATAGATCATTCCATATAACTGCTTTGTGTATCATGCTATGTTCCTTCACCCTCACATACTGTGTCACCAGTACGTGTCATATGCTTTGTGAAGAACACAAATCATTCCATATAACTGCTTAGTGTATCATGCTATGTTCCTTTTTCATTATATATCACCACTATGTTTCATATGCTTTGTGAAGCACATAGATCATTCCATATAAATGCTTAATGTATCATGCTAGGTTCATTCTTCCTCACATATCACCAGTATGTGTAATATGCTTTTTGAAGGACATAGATCATTCCATTTAACTGCTTAGTGTATCATGCTATGTTCCTTTTTCCTCATATATCACCAGTATGTGTCATATACTTTGTGAAGCACATAGATCATTCCATTTAACTACTTAGTGTATCATGCTATGTTCCTTCTTCCTCGTATATCACCAGTATGTGTCATATGCTTTGTAAAGCACATAGATCATTCCATTTAAGTACTTAGTGTATCATGCCATGTTCCTTTTTCCTCATATATCACCAGTACATGCCATATGCTTTGCGAAGCACATAGATCATTCCATATAAATGCTTAGTGTATCATGCTATGTTCCTTCTTCCTCACATATCGCCAGTATGTGTCATATGCTTTGGGAAACACATAGATCATTCCATTTAACTACTTAGTGTATCATGCTATGTTCCTTCTTCCTCACATACTGTGTCACCAGTACATGTCATATGTTTTGTGAAGCACATAAATCATTCCATTTAACTGCTTAGTGTATCATTCTATGTTCCTTCTTCCTCACCTATCACCAGTATGTGTCATATGCTTTGTGAAGCACATAGATCATTCCATATAACTGCTTAGTGTATCATGCTATGTTCCTTCTTCCTCACATACTGTGTCACCAGTACATGTCATATGCTTTGTGAAGCACATACATCATTCCATTTAACTGCTTAGTGAATTATGCTATGTTTCTTCTTCCTCACATATCACCAGTATGTGTCATATGCTTTGTGAAGCACATAGATCATTCCATATAACTGCTTAGTGTATCATGCTATGTTGCTTCTTCCTCACATACTGTGTCACCAGTACATGTCATATGCTTTGTGAAGCACATAAATCATTCCATGTAACTGCTTAGTGTATCATTCTATGTTCCTTCTTCCTCACCTATCACCAGTATGTGGCATATGCTTTGTGAAGCACATAGATCATTCCATATAACTGCTTAGTGTATCATGCTATGTTCCTTCTTCCTCACATACTGTGTGACCAGTACATGTCATATGCTTTGTGAAGCACATACATCATTCCATTTAACTGCTTAGTGTATTATGCTATGTTTCTTCTTCCTCACATATCACCAGTATGTGTCATATGCTTTGTGAAGCACATAGATCATTCCATATAACTGCTTAGTGTATCATGCTATGTTCCTTCTTCCTCACATACTGTGTCACCAGTACATGTCATATGCTTTGTGAAGCACATAGATCATTCCATTTAACTGCTTAGTGTACCATTCTATGTTCTTTCTTCCTCACCTATCACCAGTATGTGTCATATGCTTTGTGAACCACATAGATCATTCCATATAACTGCTTAGTGTATCAGGCTATGTTCCTTCTTCCTCACATATCACCAGTATGTGTCATATGCTTTGGGAAACGCATAGATCATTCCATTTAACTACTTAGTGTATCATGCTATGTACCTTCTTCCTCACATACTGTGTTACCAGTACATGTCATATACTTTGTGAAGCACACAGATCATTCCATATAACTGCTTAGTGTATCATGCTATGTTCCTTCTCCCTCACATACTGTGTCACCAGCACGTGTCATATGCTTTGTGAAGAACACAAATCATTCCATATAACTGCTTAGTGTATCATGCTATGTTCCTTCTCCCTCACATACTGTGTCACCAGCACGTGTCATATGCTTTGTGAAGAACACAAATCATTCCATATAACTGCTTAGTGTATCATGCTATGTTCCTTTTTCATTATATATCACCACTATGTTTCATATGCTTTGCGAAGCACATAGATCATTCCATATAAATGCTTAATGTATCATGCTAGGTTCATTCTTCCTCACATATCACCAGTATGTGTAATATGCTTTTTGAAGGACATAGATCATTCCATTTAACTGCTTAGTGTATCATGCTGTGTTCCTTTTTCCTCATATATCACCAGTATGTGTCATATACTTTGTGAAGCACATAGATCATACCATGTAACTACTTAATGTATCATGCTATGTTCCTTCTTCCTCGTATATCACCAGTATGTGTCATATGCTTTGTAAAGCACATAGATCATTCCATTTAAGTACTTAGTGTATCATGCTGTTCCTTTTTCCTCACAAATAAACAGTATGTGTCATATGCTTTGTGAAGCACATAGATCATTCCATTTAACTACTTAGTGTATCATGCTATGTTCCTTCTCCCTCACATACTGTCTTACCAGTGCATGTCATATGCTTTGTGAAGCACACAGCTCATTCCATTTAACTACTTAGTGTATCATGCTATGTTCCTTTTTCCTCACATATCACCAGTACATGTCATATGCTTTGCGAAGCACATAGATCATTCCATATAAATGCTTTGTGTATCATGCTAGGTTCATTCTTCCTCACATATCACTAGTATGTGTAATATGCTTTTTGAAGGACATAGATCATTCCATTTAACTACTTAGTGTATCATGCTATGTTCCTTCTTCCTCATGTATCACCAGTATGTGTCATATGCTTTGTAAAGCACATAGATCATTCCATTTAAGTACTTAGTGTATCATGCTATGTTCCTTCTTCCTCACATACTGTGTCACCAGTACATGTCATATGCATTGTGAAGCACACAGATCATTCCTTTTAACTACTTAGTCTATCATTCTATGTTCCTTCTTCCTCACATATCACCAGTATGTGTCATATGCTTTGTGAACCACATAGATCATGCCATTTAACTACTTAGTGTATCATGCCATTTTCCTTCTTACTCACATATCACCAGTATGTGTCCTATGCTTTGTGAAGCACATAGATCATTCCATTTAACTGCTTAGTGTATCACGCTATCTTCCTTTTTCCTCACAAATAAACAGTACGTGCCATATGCTTTGTAAAGCACATAGATCATTCCATTTAACTACTTAGTGTATCATGCTATGTTCCTTCTCCATCACATACTGTCTTACCAGTGCATGTCATATGCTTTGTGAAGCACACAGCTCATTCCATTTAACTACTTAGTGTATCATGCTATGTTCCTTTTTCCTCACATGTCACCAGTACATGTCATATGCTTTGTGGAGCGCACAGATCATTCCATTTAAGTACTTAGTGTATCATGCTATGTTCCTTTTTCCTCATATATCACCAGTACAGGTCATATGCTTTGTGAAGCACATAAATCATTCCACTTAACTGCTTAGTGTATCATTCTATGTCCTTTCTTCCTCACTTATCACCGGTATGTGTCATATGCTTTGTGAAGCACATAGATCATTCCATATAACTGCTTAGTGTATCATGCTATGTTCATTCTTCCTCACATACTGTGTCACCAGTACATGTCATATGCTTTGTGAAGCACATACATCATTCCATTTAACTGCTTAGTGTATTATGCTATGTTTCTTCTTCCTCACATATCACCAGTATGTGTCATATTCTTTGTGAAGCACATAGATCACTCCATATAACTACTTAGTGAATCATGCTATGTTCCTTCTTCCTCATATATCCCCAGTACATGTCATATGCATTGTGAAGCACACAGATCATTCCATTTAACTACTTAGTCTATCATTCTATGTTCCTTCTTCCTCACATATCACCAGTATGTGTCATATGCTTTGTGAAGCACATAGATCACTCCATATAACTACTTAGTGAATCATGCTATGTTCCTTCTTCCTCATATATCCCCAGTACGTGTCATATGCTTTGTGAAGCACATAGATAATTCCATATAACTGCTTAGTGCATCATGCTATGTACCTTCTTCCTCACATACTCAGTCACCAGTACATGTCTAATGCTTTGTGAAGCACATAGATCATTCCATTTAACTGCTTAGTGTACCATTCTATGTTCCTTCTTCCTCACCTATCACCAGTATGTGTCATATGCTTTGTGAACCACATAGATCATTCCATATAACTGCTTAGTGTATCAGGCTATGTTCCTTTTTCCTCACATATCACCAGTACATGTCATATGCTTTGTGAAGCACATAGATCATTCCATTTAACTACTTAGTGTATCATGCTATGTTCCTTCTTCCTCACATACTGTCACCAGTACATGTCATATGCATTGTGAAGCACACAGATCATTCCATTTAACTACTTAGTCTATCATTCTATGTTCCTTCTTCCTCACATATCACCAGTACGTGTCCTATGCTTTGTGAAGCATATAGATCATTCCATATAACTGCTTAGTGTATCATGCTATGTTCCTTTTTCCTCACAAATAAACAGTACATGTCATATGCTTTGTGAAGCACATAGATCATTCCATTTAGCTACTTAGTGTATCATGCTATGTTCCTTCTTCCTCACATATCACCAGTATGTGGCATATACTTTGTGAACCACATAGATCATTCCAAATAACTGCTTAGTGTATCAGGCTATGTTCCTTCTTCCTCACGTATCACCAGTGTGTCTCATATGCTTTCTGAAGCACATAGATCATTCCATTTAACTACTTGGTGTATCATGCTATGTTCCTTCTACCTCACATACTGTGTCACCAGTAATTCTCATATGCTTTGTGAAGCACATAGATCATTCCATTTAACTACTTAGTCTATCACGCTATGTTCCTTTTTCCTCACATAACACCAGAACGTGTCATATGCTTTGTGAAGCACACAGCTCATTCCTTATAACTGCTTAGTGCATCATGCTATGTTCCTTCTTCCTCACATACTGTGTCACCAGTATGTGTCATATGCTTTGTGAAGCACACAGATCATTCCATTTCACTGCTTAGTGTATCCTTCTATCTTCCTTCTTCCTTACATATCACCAGTACGTGTCATATGCTTTGGGAAGCACATAGATCCTTCCTTATAACTGCTTAGTTTATCATGCTATGTTCCATCTTCCTCACATATCACCAGTACCTGTCATATGCTTTGTGAAGCATGTAGATCATTCCATTTAACTGCTTAGTGTATCATAGTGTGTTCCTTCTTCCTCACATACTGTGCCGCCATTATGTGTCATATGCTTTGAGAAGCAAATAGATCATTACATATAACTTCTTAGTGTATTAGGCTATATTTCTTCTTCCTCACATATCACCTGTACGTGTCATATGCTTTGTAAAGCACATAGATCATTCCATATAACTACTCAGTGTATCATGCTATGTTTCTTCTTCCTTACATAGCACTAGTACATATCATATGCTTTTTGAAGCACAAAGATCATTCCATTTAACTTCTTAGTGTATCATGCTATGTTCCTTCTTCCTCATATATCACCAGTATAGGTCATATGCTTTATGAAGTAAATAGATCATTCCATTTAACTGCTTAGTGTATCAGGCTATGTTCCTTTTTCCTCACATACTGCATCAACAGTTTGTGTCATATGTTTTTTGAAGCAAATAGATAATTCCCTATAACTGCTTAGTGTATCATGCTATGTTGCTTTTTCCTCACATAGGACCAGTACATATCATATGCTTTTTGAAGCACAAAGATCATTCCATTTAACTACTTAGTGTATCATGCTATGTTCCTTTTTCCTCATATTTTACCAGTACATGGCATATGCTTTATGAAGCACATAGATCATTTAATTTAATTGCTTAGTGTATCAGGCTATGTTCCTTTTTCCTCACATACTGTGTCACCAGTATGTGTCATATGCTTTATGAAGCACATAGTTCATTCCATTTAATTGCTTAGTGTATTGTGCTATGTTCTTCCTCACATATCACCAGTATGTGTAATATGCTTTGTAAAGCACATAGATCATTCCATATAACTGCTTAGTGTATCATGCTAGTTCCTTCTTCCTCACATATCACCAGTGCATGTCATATGCTTTGTGAAGCACACAGATCATTCCATATAACTGCTTAGTGTATCATGCTATGTTCCTTTTTCCTCATATATCACCATTGTGTCATATGCTTTGTGAAGCACATAAACCAGTCCATAAAACTGCTTAGTGTATCATGCTATGTTCCTTCTTCCTCGCATATCACCAGTACATGTCATATGCTTTGTGAAGCACATAGATCATTCCATTTAACTGCTTAGTGTATCATTCTATGTCCCTTCTTCCTCACCTATCACCAGTATGTGTCATATGCTTTGTGAAGCACATAGATCTTTCTTTATAACTGCTTAGTGTATCATGCTATGTTCCTTCTTCCCCACATATCACATGAATGCTTCATATCCTTTTTCTTCCACTTGGAAGTTGCATGGTATTTAAAAAATAGACAAATCCATACCCATCCTCTTTGCAAAGTGTATTTGTTATTGGCAGTTGATTTACTGCTATTTCTCTTGTTACCCATCTTACTGCACTTACCAGTTCAAGCTTTGTTGTGTCACAGATGAGACCTATTTTTTTTTCTTTTGTGTAATCAAGGCAGAGTAACCAATAAATCAGTTGTTTAGAAGAAAATGTATAGTTTATTTTTGTATCAGTGACCTTGTGGATCTCAGGCATACTGTCCATTTTACTGCCCTTTCTTAGACTGTGCTCAGTTTTGCCTAATAATTTCTGTTTCATATTCATAGATGACCCAAAGGAGCTGTCGCTGCCTATAATATTTTTAATCTTCTCACTTCAGCATGGTTCCAAACATGTGGCTGGAGTTAACTGGTAGGTGTCTGTTTGCTTAATTTGTACCTGTCTTCTGAAATTCGCTACCGTCACCAATCTGAACATGACATATTGTTGCATAATTCAGTGGGTTACTAAGTCTTATCCTTTCAAAAATATCTGTTTTAATCCCAAAATGAATATTTTTGTAACCTTTCTGTTTGAAAAATAGTATTAATTACAAAACATGTAATTTAGTTTCCACCACTGTACATACATTTATTTGTTTGTTTACTTCATTTATTGATATTAGCAGGTACTTTTGTATTCTTTGTTGATTTGATGTACACTGCTTGGGGTCTCGAGCAGCTACATCCACTAGGTATGGATAGCAGCTATTATGATGGTCCCTCTACTAATATGGGAATTATGACCATATTAATATCACTAGTATTATTTACAAGGCTATGGAACATACTAAGGGTTAACTGATGAATAACACTATAAGCCACCTTGTATCCTTGGATATGTACCAGTCTTCATAAAAGGTGGATCATTCCTACTTATCCTTGTTGAGTCCTTGAAAGGGTTCTGGGGTGTATGGTCCATTCTGCTTCTTTGTCCTTGCCAAGACCTTTGACACTGCCCTCCATGTTGAAATTATTCATAAAGTCACCCAACTCAAACTTTAGCTAATATGTAGTTTAATTTATAGGTAAGTGTCATAGGTTCATAGGTTTATACTAGGCTATCTGCCCTAAGGCATTTATAAGCCTAGCCCAGAGTTTTTGTGGCTTACGCCACCCCTTATGTTAAAAAATACTGTGCCCATTAGTTTGTTGTGCTTCTGTCCAGCAGTGACACAGAGATGATTCCTGGGGTAAACCTATGATCTCCCATCCACCGGTCAAGATTTCTCTTGAACAGAGCCAGCGAGGTGCTCTGCCTCACATGGACCGGGATTTTATTCCACAACATAGGTAGTCTCTGGGTGACAAATCTATCCCTCCAGCATATAGATTAGTACTAGGCTAACTGCCATTTTGGGCCATTTGAAGCCTAGCCAGTTACCCCATGTGAGATTCAAACCCTGCACCTTGTGTTTTTAAGGTAAAGACCTTAACCATTATGTCATCCTCCCATGCTTCATGTGTCCATATGATATAACCCCAACCACTCAGTGGTATTTGTTCTAGACAAAAAATTTCACCAATGGTGTGTCACAAGACTCTGTCCTACTTCCTCACCTCTTTGATATATACTTTGGCATAAGAGCTGATATCAAGTAACTATGAAGGACCAAGTTTGCTAATGATTGTGAACTATGCGTACTTGGCAAACCCATTTTGATACTCTAATTTCCCATCATGGGGTGGTCCAAGCAAATGTTTCTTTTGTTAATCACGGGCTTGCCCACAACACCAAGAAATTCATTATAGTTTCTACTGGTAAATCTAACATGTATTGTTAACCATACAGATAACATTCCACTTAAAATTACGTAGTCATCAGGGACTTCATTACCAATGTTGATTGTAGACTGTTCTTTGACTACCATATCTGTCTTGTGGTTAGAAATCTTTATATCTTTGTGGCATGCTGTGTTTACTTTGATGTTTCAGTGGTTGAATTCTTGCCTCCCATGCAGGAAACCTGGGTTCATTTCTTGGCCAGTGCAGTGTCTTATTTCCCTGGGCTTCCGCTGAAAAAGGGTTATCAGCTCAGTCGGACAAACCTGGACAACAAATGTAAAATAAAGAAATATTTTCAAGATTCAAAAAAGTTATAGACCCACCTTATTCATTCAATGTTAAGCTTATTATTGGATATAACACCCTGTCTGGCATGTACCTTCCAAAACATTTAAACCAACTTGAGAGACCTCAAAGTTTCCTCCATAAATAGTTTTCAGATTTCATTACCTTGAGTTTCTTTAATAGATTAAACGTCCTATCCTTGTACCACTGAGTTCTCTACATGTTAATGAAGATTGATCTCTGCTCATCCTTCCATGGTATGAACATTCTGACACTTTTTGATCTCATTCACCTTAACAGAACCAGTGGTAAAGCAAACGCCTGCTCTAGGGACCTAAACCTTATACTGCCACAACAACTACACCAGATGGAATGACAGGTACAAAACCCACTATTTCTGGAATAAGTTGCCCTTACATATCAAGGGGAGTATTTCCCTGAAAACATTTAAGACAAATCTGGATGACTGGAAAAGTGATTACAAATTTCCATCTATGATACCTGGGGGAAATGTACTTCATGGGGATATTTTTAGTCTACTTCTAGTACTGGATGGTGGGACTGAGATTCTTGTTTGCCTTCTAGACTGCAAGGTTAGTAAGAACCTATGAATTTATAAATTCTAAGTGCAGACGTAGAGAACATCAGTCTTGCATTAACAATCTTGATGGCTGTGAGGTATGACAATTAGTCGGATGATGCTGGCTACCAAAGTACAAGCAGCCCAGATTTTAATGTTGTGTTCTGTATGGTCAGACTACATATGTAGCAGGTCAGATATAACTCTACAGAACCAAGCTGGGTAAGCTCTTCACCATGACCCCTTCCCCTTACTGTTAGACTTTACATCTAGATTTAATCCCTGGCCCATTTTGGAGAACAGTCTTTTGACAGATGATGGCATCTCTTCTCATCTACAGTAGGAACAAAATAAACAGTTATAAATTTCTGCTTTCCCATAGCTCATGCTCTATGTTCCAAGACAATAATCAGCAGTGGCGGCTGGTGACTTCAAATTAAAGGAGGGCTGCAGGAGATAGCTGAATGGGTGGGGCCAATGGGAAGGGATGTGGCCAACACGAAAGGGGTGGAGCTATGCTCAAAACCACAACAACTGGAACTTTAATTAAATACGCTGCCCTGGGTGCCAAACAGTCATTACGCGAGTCCAATCAAGACAAAATGAAGTGCAGAAGAAAAAAATATTTCAGTGCATTGGCTACATGGCAACTTACTTAATATCCAGATGGAAACAGGTTGTGAGGCATGAACAAATAAATTACTTTTTAAACACATTACTGGAATGCCAGTCAAAATCAAGTATAAAAACAAGCAGCACTCAACTCAAACCACTACTCCTTGCATTGCAGTTCTAATAATAATTTATATTCAGTTTTATAAAATTACCAAGTAACATGCTGAAAGTCGCAATCTTTGTGATACCCCCACTTGTAAAAATGTTTCTTATCCAAAAAAGACCTGCTGCCTGACACAACTATCTACTTGTTTCATGAAGACATGATCAAAGTAAAAAATGAACAGCAAACAAGAAACAAGCTCAAGATAAATTGCTTAAAGGATTCCTGCACAAGTTATGGACCACACATGATAGATTAGCATTCTGTTTATTTTACAGGTAAGCCTGCAAATATGACTGCAAGTCTCCAATAAATGTAATGAGCTTCTGATACTTGTGGTCTACCTTGGATGGGGGAATACTGTGCACACTTACACTGCATAACTGCTCCTTGCCTTCCTTGGACACATCCAGAGCCACTACAATGGGGAGTGGGGTGCAACAAGTATGTCATAATTTGAAATTAATCTGGCTGACAGTGATGGCTCTGACACTCATACCTTTCAACTTCAGAGCAAGAAATCTGGACAAAGCCATACATAGAACTAGAAG
This sequence comes from Protopterus annectens, assembly GCF_019279795.1. Lineage (NCBI taxonomy): Eukaryota > Metazoa > Chordata > Ceratodontiformes > Protopteridae > Protopterus > Protopterus annectens. Next base: position 643,179,104 of record NC_056751.1, on the reverse strand, counting down.
TGGGGCACAGGCAAAAAATAAGGACAATTTTTAAATATTGCTCTTATTAACTTAGATAATAGAACAGTAATAGATCTTACATTAGTACAAATTTTCTGAAGGGTATAAAATCTGAAACTCAAATGTCTGCCATTATTTTCTAACTTCAATCTTTAATGACTTGCCACTAATTTGCCAAAAAAAACACAATTTTATGAAAAACAGACCAAAAATGTGATGCAAAAATATAAAGTTGCCACACAATATAGCTGGGAACCTGTCAAAAAAGGGACACCTTTTTAATATTAACACTGTTAACTTGAGCAGCTAACAAAATAAGAGCATCTACATGCATTTCTGAAATAAAAGTAATCTATAACTGTGATCATTACAGTTATATATAATTGTAAATCCTCCACACTTTCTTCCAAAATTGACATTTTGAGGAGGGATTATTAGGGGGGAGCAACATTTTGAGTCAAAATTGGGGACAATTGAGAGGTTTGGATATTCCTAATTCTACAAAGCGATTTGCACATACCTCTCAACCTCTTAATACAGGAAATATGGACAAGGCCAAATATACTGGGAGAACATACAAACACTACTAAAAATTGCTCTTGTATAAACTTAAGACAGTTGATAGAATAGCAGGTCTTGCATTAGCATGCATTTTTCTGAAGGTTATGACGTCTGAAACTCAATGTCTGTCATTTACTGACTTCATTCCTAAATGATTTGCTAGAAAACCACAAATTTTATGAGGAACAAACCAAACATAAGAAGCAAATATCTATTCATTCTGAAAAAAATATGGACAACTGAGAGGTATAGTTCAACCGGGGCTGTCTGAGTATTCTACCCTTCCCCCCCCACACACACAAAATCATGGTCGAATTGAGTCTCCCCCCCTGCAGCCATTCCAACATCCCATTCCTTGGTTATTTTGCCCCATTTACCATAAACACTGTAATGTGCATACTGCTTTACTTCTGCGATGATTTAGATTTCATTTGAAAGTTTTATTTTGCATTTTGCACACAAACCCTAACAGATATCTGTTAAACAAAGCAATGCAGTCTCACAATGAAAATAGACTTAGCATTAAAACTTCTCTGCCCTTGAAACTCACATGCATTGAAACCCACATTCAAAGAAAATACATTTTGCCAGTGGCAGATAAAGATTAACTATGGGCTGTTTTCAAAATCATAGTCCCCTTGAACATGAAACAGACACATGCTCTTTGATACACCTTGCTGACTGTATTATATTATATTCCTTGTACAATACAGTACACTTGTTAGAGGGCATTTTAAATTTATTGTTTTGAACATTTTCCAGTAAACAATGAAACAAAATGCATGCACCAATGACAAAACCACCCAATTCAGAACATTTCCATCATAAAACGACTACTCAACCTTCTATAGTCCACCAGTATCAGTAAATATGCACAATCTCTGAAGTAGTAAAATCCACATTAAAGAAATCTATAACTAATAAAGAGGTTGCTGCTAGCAAACAACTTTAGATGTCATTGTTTCATCTACAAATAAAGTGTCTGTTGCCCTTGAAGAATAAATTGCCTATGTTGCATGCATTAAAAAAATGATAAGCTAGTAATACCGCAACAGGGAGTGGATAGCAAACTGATAACAGGTTCATAGTTACTAGGAGTCTTTGCCAAAAAGGACTGCAGCATCCACCCCCAATACAACACAGTACAGTATCAGCAATGCATTTACCTACTGTGGGAGTAGAACCCACAGCCTTCTGCATCAAAAGCAAGTACACTCCCTGTTGTGCTATTAACAATGCAATCAGACTTAGCATAAGCAGCACTAAACTTTTGTTCCCCTGCAGCCCTCAGCTCCTTGTAAAATCTACTCGACACTCAGCTGTATCTCTGAACTTTGCAGCACAGGATATCTGGAAAAAGCTAAAATTTATTGGGGGGGCAAAAGGCCAAAAAACAGGGACACATTTTAAACATTGCTTTTATAATATTGAGAAAGTTGCTAGAATAAAATGCTGTGTTACCACCATACATTTCACTGCCACGTCTTGAACCCAGGGGACCCTGTGCAAAACAGTCAGAGAAACATACCACTATGCCAAATCAGCTGAAACAAAGGAAAACAAACTTAAATGGCTATTATTTAGTGAATTCAGTTCTCACCACAGCTGTCAACCTCTTAGCAAAAAAACACATGAAAAAAGCCAATAATGTGGGAATACAGCTGCCAAACATATTCAGTGAATTCAGTTCTCACCATAGCTCTCAACCTTAGCACAAAATACCTGGATGAGGCCAATAATGGGGGAATACAGTCCCAAAAATATAGGCAAATTTCAAATATCCATATTTTAAACTTAGACAATTGCTAGAATAAAAGGTTTTGTTTTACCATGTACTTTCTGAAGAATATGAAGTCTGAAATTCAAATGCCTGTTATTTTTAAGCATTTGTTAACCAGGAAACTAGTCTGACTTGGAACAAAACAAAGCCAAATTTCAGCAGAGCAGGGAGAAACACTCCAGACACATCTTTGTGTGGGATGGGAGGACATGCAGACTCCACACAGAAGGCACCCCAGCCAAGAATCAAACCACAGAACCTATAGCTGTCAGGCAACAATGCTACCAGTGCACCACTGCACTACAAACCTTTGCAAGGAAATATGAAGATAGAAACCACAGATTTTATGATGAACAGAACAAATATGAGGCAAAAATCTGCAATTTTTTTTACAAATAGTGGTGGGTAGGGAATTCAGGTCCTTGCTACCTGCATCCAAGGTACAGAGTATTTCTACCCACCACTATGTGTTAACTAGGGCATTTCACACACACACACCCCTTACCACTATCCTTGGAGTGGCATCAACAATTTACCAAGTAATTATCACCATTCTTCTGCCATCACAGAACATCATACTTACTTCCCTAGTGTACATCTTAAAAATATCAGTCATCATCAAGCATATAAAC
>NC_056751.1:643139560-643150043 GCF_019279795.1 Protopterus annectens | reverse complement strand
GTCAGAGTTCACAGAGATTCCTGGCCATCTGTGGGGCAGGGCAGTGTTTTTGCACATGCGTGACAGCCAGTACTCCGTGAAAATAGAAAAATATATTTTTTAAAGTTTATGTTTAATGTTTTTATTTCTTTTTATTTCTAGGTGGGAGGGCTGCAGTCCGGCAGACCGATAGCACAAGCCACCCCTGATAATCAGATCAAATCTGAAGCAAGAAATAAAGTTGCAAGGTAACTGTAGTGGCAATATAAATAGTAGAAATTGCTATGCTTACTTTCTGTCCATATAGTACAGCTTTAAGAAATACATTAATTTAAAAGTTTCCTGTGTAAGAAATGTAATTAATAAGCTTTGTGCACTAACGAAAAGACATATGGGTGGAGTTCTTCTTTAGGGCAAGAGTTACAGTTAGTTCTCAGTGAATTCTTGCTTTGTGTCCCTTAATTCTGCAAGGGCTTTGTTCTAACTTAGAATAAAAAATCCAACACTTATTTAAAAGATTCAAAAGCTGTATGTACTTACCTTTGTTGGTCAGGTTAGTCCAGTAGGCCTATGGCCTATTTTCATTAAAGACTCGATGGGATGTTCATGTGATTAGGGATAATATGGCCAAGAAACTGAGGACATTTGTATACATTTTTATAAAAAGTGCCATTCATTCTTTTACATGCACCTGAGTTTCCACTAACTCAGCCTAATGGGGACCTCAGTTTATCATCACATTTCAAGGATATCACACTTGGCAGCCCCTGCAACCCCCCCCCCCCACCAATGCTATATTGCAGTTTCAGTAATGGAAACAAATCAGTCATAAAAATTAATGACACAGTTTGTAGACACCCAGGGCATGGTTCCCAGTGTTCCCTCTTCCACTTTTAGTATTCCTGGAAACCAGCAGGAGGTCAGAGCCTGGAATGGCAGTTCTCAAAAGAGTTTCTTTGGTAAACAGTTGAAGAAGAACCATAGAGGCACTTCCAATTTTCTCCACAGTTCTAGGTATTCCAATGATGCAATCCATAGAGCAGTGCAACCTTCAGAAGTGGTTTTCATGCCCTTTTCCCACTGTAGTGAGATCCTGGAGTTGGTATACATATATATAGTTAGTTGGGGTGGGGGCATAGCTCCCCAACCAGGTGAGTTTTAGATAGTGTGGTGTGTTTTACTGTAGTGTTAGGAAAGTGTTTTCTTGCCCTGAGAACACTTACACAGTTTGGTATTTTCATTTTTGTGATTCTTGTCTCTGCCTTTTTTTCTTCAGCACTTTGTATTTATTTTTTATTATTTGAAGAAGATCCATTTATATATATATATATATATATATATATATGTGTGTGTGTGTGTGTGTGTGTGCTTGTGTGGGATCTGTACCCTTTATCGAATGGCCATTTCACTGAACATGAAATGGCCGTACACACTTTTGCAAAAGTGCTTTTTACCGAAAAAGCACTTTCACAAAATTCGGCTTAAATAAGGATGAAAATGTGAGGAGATGGTTGTTGAGATCGTAGCACAGTGGGGATAAGGGAATATTCCCTTTTCCCCACTGTAGTGCAATCTCAGACTTAGAATATTAAAGTAGGGAGTTGTGGGAGACTTGCCCCCCACCTGGGGTGTGCAGGGGGGCTTGGCCCCCTGCATAAATGTGTGTACTGTGTTTTTGTTTTTTTTTGTTTTTTTGTTGTTTTGTAGTTTTTTTTTTAACACACTTTAGCAAAAGTGCTTATTCGGTGAAAAAACCTTTCGCTAAAGTCTGTTTGGCGATGTGGTTTTGGTTGTTTGAGCTTTCACTCAATAGTACGAGATCCATATATATATATATATATATATATATATATATATATATATATATATATATATATAGGAGCACTACAGAATCCCAAAAGCCCAAAATCCTGAGAGTTCAAAATACTGAAAACACGCAGGATACCAACACTTACTATATACCAGCACAAGTATATACAGAAACAAATAAAACACAAACCATATTACTCTACTCCAGGTATAAGCAGGGGGACAAACCCCCCTGCACTCCCCATGTCGGGGGGCTGCACCCCCCACACCCCCTGCTATTTAAATATATCAAATCCAATATTCCACTTAGTGTAGTGAAGTGCAATCTAGGCGTTGATATATTTAAATAGCGGGGGGTGTGAGGGGCTTGCCCCTGTGTATATTTGAAGGGTAATATATTTCTGTATGTACTTTTGCTGGAAATAGTAAGTGCTGGTATCCTGTGTGTTTTCAGTAGTTTGGGTTTTCAGTATTTTAAACTTTTGAGAGTTTGGTCTTCAGGATTGTGGGCTTTCAGGATTCTGTAGCACTCCTATATATATATACAATATATATATATATATATATATATATATATATATAAATATATATATATATATATATATATATATATATATATATATATATGTATACACATAGAGAGAGAGATGTGTGTGTGCATATATATATATATATATATATATATATATATATATATATATATATATATATATATATATATATATATAGGGTCCCTATCAGTGGCAGCTGGTGACTTCAAATCAAAGGGGGCTGCAGGAGACAGCTGAATGGGTGGGGTCGATAGGAAGGGGTGTGGTCAACCAGAAAGGGGAGGAGCTGTGTTCAAAACCACAAAAACTAACTTTAATTAAATACGCTGCCCTGGGTGCCAAACCATCATTATGAGAGTCCAATCAAGGCAAAATGAAGTGTAGAAGAAAACAAAATTTCAATGCATTGGCTGCATGACAGCTTACTTAATATCTAGATGGAAACAAAAAGATTTTGAGGCATGAATAAAAAAATTGCTTTTTAAAAACATTACTGGAATGCCAGTCAAAATCAAATATAAGAAAAACAAGCAGCAGCACTCAACTCAAGCCACTGCTCCTTGCATTGCAGTTCTAATTATAATTTATATTCAGCTTTATTAAAGTACCAAGTAACATGCTGAAAGTAGAAATCTCTGTGATGTCCCCACTTGTAAAAATGTTTCTTATTCAAAAAAGACCTGCTGCCCGACAACTATCTACTTGTTTCATGGGGAAAACATAAACAAAGTAAAAAATGAAAAGCAAACAAGCAACAAGCTCAAGATGCATTGCTTAAAGGATTACTGTACAGGTTATGGACCACACATGAAAGATTGGCATTCTGTTTAGTTTATGGGTAAAGCCTGCAGAGAAGACTGAAAGTCTCCAACAAGTGTAATGAGCTTCTTAAAATAATGTAATCCTGTCCTTTTTTACAAATACTTTCATATGCATTTCAGTACCCAAGGCTTATACATTATCTAGTTATGTAAGTATTCTCTGCATGGCAACAACAATAAGGCTTACTTGCATCTTACGATCTCAGACAAACTTACCTGATGGTCATTAAAGCATTGCTATTTAAACACAGAGTAACAGGCACTTTCTGAGTAATAATAAGCATAAATCAAGAGCATGAAAATATGACAGCAACCAGAACATTCTGTAAAATCAAGAACAGATGAAAAGCCACTGTAGTACTTGTGTCTACCTTGGATTGGGGGATACTCTGCACATTTACACTGCATAACTGCTCCATGCCTTGCTTGGACACATCCAGAGTCACTACATGGGGGAGTGGGGTGCTACAAGCATGTCACAATTTGCAATGTCTCTGGCTGACTGTGATGGCCCTGACACATTTGTCATACCTCTCAACCTCAGAGCAAGAAATCTGGACAAAGCCATACATAGAAATGGGACAAAGGCCCAAAAATAAGGACAGTTTTTAAATATTGCTCTTATAAACTTAGAAAGATAATAGAATAGTAGGTCTTGCAATAGTATGAATTTTCTGAAGGGTATGAAATCTAAAACTCAAATGTCTGTCATTATTTTCTAACTTCAGTCTTTAGTGATTTGCCACTAATTTGCCAAAAAAAAAAAACACAATTTTATGAAAAATGGACCAAAAATGTGGTGCAAAAATATAAAATAGCCACACAATACAGCTGAGAACCTGTCAAAGAAGGGACACTTTTTTAATATCAGTACTGCTAACTTGAGCAGCTGACAAAATAAAAGAATCTACATGCATTTCTGAAATAAAAGTAATCTATAACATAGATTATTAAAGTTGCTTCTTAATTGTAAACCCTCCACGTTTTCTTCCAGAATTACTATTTTGCAGGGGGATTATAGGGGAAGAGCAACATTTTGAGCCAAAATCGGGGACAGTTGAGAGGTTTGACTTTGCCTAATTCTATAAAGCAATTTATTTGCATGTACCTCAACCTGTTAATGCAATAAATCTGGACAAGGCCAAATATATTGGGGAACATATAAACAGTACTAAAAATTGCTCTTGTATAAACTGAGACAGTTGATAGAATAACAGGTCTTACTTTAGCATGCATTTTTCTGAAGGTTATGACATCTGAGACTCTGTCTGTCATTATTTAGTGACTTAATTCCTAAATGATTTGCCTGAAAACCACACATTTTATGAGGAACAAACCAAAAATAAGAAGCAAAAATCTATTCATTCTGTGAAAATCTGGACAGTTGGGAGGTATAGTTCAGCCGGGGCTGTCTTTGAATTTGTCGCCCTTCCCCCTCACAAAATCATGGTCGAATTGAGTCTCCCCCCTGCAGCCATTCCAATGCACCATTACTTGGCTATTTCACCCCATTTACCATAAACACTAATGTGCATACTGCTTTACTTCTATGATGATTTGGACTTCATTTGAAAGTTGTATTTTGCATTTTACAGCACAAACACTAAGACATCTGCTAAACAGAACAATGCAGTCTTACAATGAAAACAGACTTTGCATTAAAACTACTCTGCCCTTGAAACTCACATTCATTGAAACAGCACTGAAACCCACATTCAAAGAAAATACATTTTGCCAGTGGCAGATAAGGATTAACTTTGGGCTGTTTTCAAATCATAGACCCCTTGCACATGAAACATACATGCACTCTTTGATACATCTTCCTGATTGTACTAAATTATATTCCTTGTACAATACAGTACAGTTGTTAGAGGGCATTTTAAATTTATTGTTTTGAACATTTTTCCAGTAAACAATGAAACAAAACGCATGCACCAATAATGACAAAACTGCCCAATTCAGAACATTTTTCCAGTAAACAATGAAACAGAATGCATGCACCAATAATTAGAATATTGCCCAGTTCAGAACATTTCCAATCCTAAAAGTCTACTCAAACTTCTACAGTCCGCCTTCTTCTTCTTTCGGCTTTTCCCGGTTAGGGGTCGCCACAGTGGATCACCAGTGGAGTGGAGTTTTACGGTGCAGAGTTGCCAGCCCGGCACCCAACCTTCCACTGAAGGCACACACATACACTCACACCTAGGGCCAATTTGGAGTGTCCAAACCACCTATAGCATGTCTATGGGATGTGGGAGGAAACCAGAGCACCCAGAGGAAACCCACGTGACCACAGGGAGGACATCCAGACTCCACAAAGAAGGCACCCCAGCCGAGGATCAAACCGGAGAACCTCTTGCTGTGAGGCGACAGTGCTAACCACTGCACCACCGTGGCCGCCCTCAAACATCTACAGTCCACCATTATCAGTAAATATGCACAATCTCTGAAGAAGTAAAAGTCATCTAAATTATTCCACATTAAAGAAATCTGTAACTAATGAAGAGGTTGCTGCTAGCAAACAACTTTATATTTCATTGTTTCATCTACAAAAAGAGTGGCTGTTGCCCTTGAGGAATAAATTGCCTATGTTGCATTAAAAAATGATAAGCTAGTAATATGGTATAGGGAATGGATGGCAAACTGATAACAGGTACATAGTTTCTAAGTATCTTCGCCAGTGAGAGTGGGGAGCTTTGAGCAGCCTATCTGTCCCTGGAGGAGTGGTCTCAGCCCAGTAACTAGTTGTTTATTGGCCGTTTTGGGCAATTTCCTAGCTCTTTCAAGTCCCCTGCTTTAAAACCTGCTTTAGCACGGCTTTGCGTGATTTTGCTCATAGCCCAGCAGCACTGCTTAAATGAGTTTAAACTATTTCTGGCTCCACAAAGTCTGCTCTTCACTTTTTCCCTTGGAACTGCTCTAAACCTCAAAATAAGCACTCTATTCTCTTTCTGTAAGCCCAGCACTTGCTCATATAAGTAATCATACAGGTAAACACTAATAAACTTAAGCACTACACCCTCATATACTCCTTTAAGTACTCGCTCCCTATTGTTCCTTTTTGATCAGCCAATAAGTAGTTCCCTATACTTTTCAGGCATGTCCAAAGGCCCAGTTTTGGGTCTACTCCCCAGTCCAGCTGGTGAATCTGGGAATCTTGAGGCAATGTTACAACTGCCTTATGTACACAGACCACCCTCTCCTCCTCTGAACAAGCTCAAACATATGTGAGAGATGCAACTATATAGCCAAACTGGAGGCTGAGCTCTCTCAACCCAGTACTGGCACAGCCAGTCAGGAGGAATAGGTAACCACACACACCACAAATCCAGTCTCATATAGACCCATCGCATCAGCAAACCAAACACATAAACACACAAAAACATACTCGGAGGCTCTAAACAAAAATCTGCCTAAGCAGCAGAGACCTCCAAAGCAGACATCCAAGCAACCCCCACCATGCAACAATACCCATGTAACACATAACTCACAAAGTCAGTGTGCCACACAGTCACAGCCCTTAAGGCTAAACAACACACCGAACACACTTGTAATAGGCGACTCTATTGTCAGACACACTGATGTCCCACTCACCAGACTGAATAAGGAGAAGGTCACTGTAAGCTGCCTGTCGGGTGCCAGGATCGGCCACGTAACACATGCACTCAGGTCACTCCAAAACAAGTACAAATATGACTCTGTCATTGTCCATGCTGGTGTGAATGACCTGAGACATACCTCCCTGGACTACATAAAAAGAGACATAGAGGAGCTCTCTGATCATGTAGCCTAGGCCGGTATGACCCTGACCTTGAGTATCTTGCCCTCACCAAGAATGATGCAACAGTATAAAGACAAAATGATCAATTTTAACAATTGTCTAAAGTATTGGTGTCATTCAAAGGGGACCCAGTGTCTGTCAGCCTGGGATGACATGCTCGACAAGCCACATTGCTTCGCAAGGGATGGCTTGCACCTGTCACCCCTGGGTTTTCGAATACTAGCTAAGGCTCTTGCCTCCCCCATAGTGCCTTTTTTAGGAAAGGCTCAAAAGACAAACCCACCTCCATAGACAACACAAAGAAAAAACTAAGGGTAATGCTGCTCAATGCCAGAAGTCTAAACCTCAAGATGCACGCACTCGAGACTCTCCTCAGTATGGAGAATATCGATATCTGTGCAGTAACAGAAACCTAGTTCAAGGCTCCTGAAAGCACCCCAGCACTACCAGGTTATACTTCATACCATGCTTTTCAGCCACAAAACTCGGACCGAACCACAAAAGGAGGGGGAGTATCCATATACATCAAAGATACCCACACCTCCAGGTTAGTGGCACTGCATGAAGCATCGGAGACCATCCATGTGCAACTAACAGTGGGCAAAACTGCCTTTCAGTTTGTAGCCTGCTACAGACCACCCTCCCTAACACAGGAACCCCACTCAGCTTTCCTGAGAACACTAGAAAATATGAAGGTCTCTCCAAACACCATTATTTTGGGTGACTTCAACTACCCAAACATTGATTGGGAAAACTACTCAAGCCCAAGCACCCGCACCCAACGGTTCCTAGAATTTATAAACTCAAATGCTATGGAACAACTGGTCACCACTCCCACAAGAGGGGAGAACATATTGGACCTGGTCATCACCAACATGGGGTCTCTATGTTCCACACCAGAGGTGTACCCCTCATTGGTAAGATCAGACCATAAATTAATCTCACTGGACATCCATATCCCATCCCCACCCACAGCCAAGGAAACCATGGTGAAGAACTTCTCAAAAGCAAACTTCACACTTCTCAAAACCGAGGTGGAATCTTTCAAAGGCCCCGGGCCAGTGGAAACTATGGCCCAAAATGCAAAATCCTTTACAAAAGCATTCTATGGACACCTACAGGAATGCATGGAGCATGCTATCCCAAATAAAACCAAGACTCACTCCTCCAAAGGCAGAAGACCTGTCTGGTGGACCCTGGCCATAAATAAGCTATATAACAGAAGGAGGAAGCTACTACATGATAGAGCAAAATCCCAAAAAGGGAAGGCGTCTCTGATCAGTACTAGCAAGAAACTACGATCCCTCATAAAATCATCTAAGGCAAACTTCGAAAGAAAAATTGCACAAGACACTAAGGATAATCACAAGGCCTTCTTTAGTTATGTCAGGTACCTGGGAGGCAACTCCCAGATATGCTCTGAGTTAGTGCAAAATGACAGAAAATACACTGAACCCACAGACATTGCCAACATCCTGGCAGACAGTTCAGTGCAAACTTCTCCCCCCCTTCCCCTCCAAAAGAGCAAATGTCTATCCCAACAGAATGTAGCCTCCCTGTGATCACAGATGTACGGGTGAAAGCTGCCCTCTCCAAAGCCAAAAACACACAGCATTAATGGGACCAGACAGTGTCCCGGGCTGTGTCTTACATGAGCTCCAAGAAGAACGAAACCCTCACTTAAAGACACTGTTCAATCTCAGCCTTACTACAGGATATGTACCAAAGGAATGGCGTACAGCAACAGTGGTCCTGCTCCACAAAGGTGGTGCCACAATGAACCCCGGAAACTATCACCCTATAAGCCTGATCAGCCTGGTCTGCAAAGCTATGGAGCGCATCATCATGGAAATCTTAAACAAAGACATTGGGAACCTCCAGACACTGGATCCTACCCAATTTGGCTTTGTTAAGGGCAGATATTGCCTCTTGAACCTGATTGACTTCCTTGAAACAGTTACCAAAGCCATAGATGAAGTGAAGGCTGTCCACACAGCCTACCTGGACCTTGCAAAAGCCTTTGACACAATACCCCATTCAGGCATCATAAATAAGCTCACCAGCTTAAATATCAACCCCTATGTCACAAGATGGGTTGCAAACTGGCTTAGGGATAGAACCCACATGGTCAGAATTGCAGGTGCCATGTCAGATTCTAAACCAGTTACAATTGGTGTCCCACAAGGCTCAGTCCTGGGACTTCTCTTGTTTGGTATATATTTCTCCAAGCTACAGGCTAACACAGGTGGACCATAGCTGACAAAGTTCGCAGACGACTGCAAACTGGGTGCCATAATCGACTCTCCGGCTGACACGCGCATCCTCCAAAAGGGTCTCACAGAGACAGATAACTGTTGCCAGAGCCATGGCCTAAAGCTAAATGCCAAAAAGTGCATTGTCATTCCCTTTGGGAAAAACAAAGTGCCCACAAACTAACACATAGGTGGTAATCCATTAACAACGGAAGAAGTAATTAGGGACCTGGGGACTCAAGTAGATAGTAATCTCTCCTTTGACAATCACTTGCCAAAGTAGTTAGAAAGACTTTCTATATAGCCCACCTTATCATGAAAGGGTTCGCATCTAGATCAAGAGAGGTCATTGTGCCCCTCTACTCATCACTTATCAGACCCATAATTGAATACAATGCCCTATTTGGGATGTACCTTACCCGACACCTGCAGCAACTCGAAAGACCCCAAAAGTACCAAACCAAGAGGATCAAGGGACTCAAACAGATGCCCTATGCACTTTGGCTAAAGAAACTCCAGCTCTACTCAATTGCGTACCACCTACTCAGAGGCGATCTGTGTCTGACGTATAAAGCCATGTCCAACCCAGAATTAATGGACATGCTCCACCTCAAGAAATCCAAGTCCCTTAGAGCTACATGCTCCAGGGACTTGAACCTCAGCACAGAAATAAACAGGACATGCTGGAGGGACAGATTCATATCCCAGAGTCTCCCCTCACTCTGGAACAAAATCCCAATCCATATTAGGCAGAGCCCCTCACTGACCCTATTCAAGAGAAATCTTGACGAGTGGATGGAAGACCGTAAGTTTACCCCTGGGATCTCTTCTGTGTCCTTGCTAGACAGAGGTACAGTAAACTAACCTTAATATGGCTACCTACTCTGACCTACTATACAGAGACACAGTCAACTAATCTAAAAGTGTGGCGAAAGCCAAACACACTCTAGCTAGGCTTATGACTGCCTAGGGCAGATAGCCTAGTATCACCCTATGAACCTAAAAAGGACTGCAGCATCCATCCCCTTTACAACACAGTACAGTATCAGCAATGCATTTACTTACTGTGGGAGTAGAACCCATAGCCTTCTGCATCAAAAGCAAGCACATCAGCTGTTGTGCTATTAACAATGCAAGCAGATTCAGCATAAGCAGCACTAAACTTTTGTTGCCCTGCAACTCTCAGCTATATCTCTGAACTTTGCAGCACAAGAAATCTGGAAAAAGCCAACATTTATGGGGGGGGGGGGGCAAACACCAGGGACACATTTTAAACATTGCTTGTATAAT